>NC_060953.1:329791-353643 GCF_022045245.1 Lucilia cuprina | reverse complement strand
CTGTAATATAATATCTGTTAATTTAACATGACTGTCTAAAGTGACTTTACTAATTTTAAAGGTTTGTGTCTGGGATTCAAATTTCAAATTTATCTTCACACAGTTATTCTCAGCAGATATCACTTCATATAAAATGTTACAACTATAGCCACCAGACTTTATTTAAAAAGAACTAGTTACCAAACTAGTTCGATGTTAGTGTGTTTCCTTTAAAAGGAATGTTTACAGGTTATACTCTTCTAGTTCTGATAATTTTGTTTCACTCATTGAAGAGAAAAAGCGAACTAAAATCAGGTGCCATTTATTGCAACCAGCTGAGAAGGTTTAATCAATAACCAGCTTCGATTGTTGCAAATGATGGCAGTCCGTCAGTCATAGACTTATTTTTCTTTGTTGATCGATCTATAAGCCATTATCTACTCAACGAACTGACGAAAAACTGCAAGAGGCCGACATAGTAATTTGTAAACGAATTATAGAGCTCAAAGTAACAACACACACACAGATAGACAGACACCAATAACAACTTTAAATGTTGAACAATGTTTTAAAGCCGCTAATATTGTTGCAGGGAATAAACAAGTCTTTTCTTCAACTTTTTTTAGTTTATATTCTAGTTGTTCTTGTTGTTGCTTTAAGTAAACAATAATTTGAACGCGAGCATATAATTTAAATCGAAGAGGGTCGTAGCCGTCATCAACCAATAACCAAAATACAAAAATAAAGATAGACGGACTGTTGAAGCAAAAGGTAGACAAGTTGTAGGGAGCCACGAAGAGGGTGACAGGACAGGATCAATTTTAAATAATTTGTATGATTATGTAGTGAAAGGAATGGCAAAAACATAAGTAAGAGAGACAGAGATCGAAAATATAAAATGAAACAGAGTCTGTTTATAGTAATGGAAATACATACAACGGATATGATATAAAGTATTTTAGCTTGTTATTTGTTTATGCATGCGCCGAGTTAGGCATACAAAAACTGAACAACAGCAGAGAAACCTACAAAAGGCCCGAGAGCTTTGCAATTGCAAATGGACGAACGGGTAGAAAATCTGACAAAATAAAATTATAACATTGCCACATACAGCAAAAATTTGCTAAAAATTGTAATTCCTGTTATATTCATTTATGTGGCAACTCTATACAAATTTAACACCACAAAAAGCAAATACTAACATCTATATACCTATTCAAACAGTTAAAAAGCTAATCCATGGAAACAAGCAATGGACTTAATGTAAAGACAATAAACTAGGCTTTTTAGCATTGTTAGTCTTTTTACATTTCGGATATTCAAAGTACAGCCAGGGGTAAATTTTGCACAATAATATGAAGTTTTTATTTTTATTTCGTTGTTCCTTTTTTAACATTCAATTCCAACTTACATCATAAACGTTTACGCGTTAATCGTACAACATGACGGACTAGAAACCCAACATGAAGAGGAAGTTAGTTAGTTAGTTGATATAGAGAGCAAAAAGTGGAATAAAAAGGCTGTTGAGGAGTAGAGCATAAATTTTACCAAAAAAGCAACAACAAATTAAAACAAAAGTTGCAAATAAAAATTATGCAGTTGTCTGTTTTGGTAACAAGCTCTTCATTTGATCCAACAAGAACACAACTACTAAATTTCCACCTTAAGCAATGAATGACTTAAAGGCATGGAACAACAACCACCACCACAGCGAACAAAAAGTTATTATGAGAGATGTCAAACTGACAGCAGTGCACAGCACAACAAACTGTCAGTTGCTGCCCCATCCACAATAGAAAATACTAAACTGTAAAAATTCGCAAAACTCAAGAAGAAAAAAATCGAACAGGAATTCATTTTAAATAAAACAGTAAAAAAAATACAAAACATGGGAAACGTTTTAGCATTTTGGCATTTATTCATTTATACAGCTTGCTTTCCAAGTGATCGACCGACAGACCAAGCAATCATACAAACAACCAACTTGTCCACAACATTGCCATCAACTATGGCATGCTGATAATAATGTGAATATTGTGATGATGACGGTTTGAGGGCAAACTCATAAATTTTATGAGTTCTGCTTTCATTTCGTCTTAGCTGGAGTTCATGATGATGAGCAATTGCATTAAAAGCTAAAGAAGGAGAAAAATAACAATAGCAATGCATGAAAGCATTAGCGCATGCGTCAATGCGTCACTAGTTTATTGATTTAAATTGCCAGCACAAGTAATGAAGAGTCCAGCCATTAAGAGAGAATGTTATAGTTTTCCAACTAACGGTATTATAAGTACATGTATATGCTTTTAATGCAACCATAATTGAATAAAAAAATAACAAAGTGGAAAATTACGAAAGTTTATAAATCTAGAATTCTTTCTGATATGGCTACAAATGACCTAAATGTTATATCCTTCAATAATTTATGCTAAATCTTCTCATTATAAGATAGTTAAGTTGATGATAATTAAAACTTTATTACTTTCTTGGGTTATGAAATACATTTTATGTTATTACAATATTTATTATCCGGGGGAGTAAACCACATATTGGTATATATATCCGGATGTTTTACGCTGCTGTAGGTAATATTAATTGTTAAAATTTTTTCCTTTAAAATTTAAATCTTTCTAACATCTTTTTCCAGACTTGTTAACAAGATTGTTAAATCATGTGTTTAGTAGTAGAACAACAACAAATTTGAAAGCAAAAAAAAGGGAAGCAATTAATTAATTAATAATCTTTTAATAACCCACCAATAATCAAAACGGTCCAGGCCATAAAAACAAAAAATAATCATATACAACCATTAAATTATAGTCATGTTGTATTTAGTTGTAGTATGCCACAATACACAAGACAATAATAATAATAATGATGATGATGACTTTTGATAACAATCCTCCAACAACAAGATAACAAGGCAAAAACAAATAAAAATTGAAAAAATACACAAATACGATGAAGTCTATAGACATAAAAAACAGACCAAGAATTTATAACAAGTTACCACCTTCAATGCTGTTTCTTAACAAATTCTCATACTCATTCCCCATCTTAAACAAAAAAAAAACATCTGTATATTGGCGAAATATAAAACACACACACACATTTATAAAAAATATAATAAAACTCCAAAAAAAAGTGTGTTTTCTGTTGCCAAACAAAAAACAGCCAAGTCTGGACTACAAACATGGTCATGGATCGTTAGAGAATTTAATATAAATAAACCTCATATTTAAGAAAATGATTAAATACTTTAATAAACATTTCTTCAACCACATAACAATATTTTTAATTTTTTTTTTTTTTGGCTAAAATGAATTTTTAACCTTACATAGCTAACTGTGATATGGAAAGGTTGTTGTCTTAGCTAAAGCCACAGTTTGATTAGTTATTTGAAGAAAATCTTATTTGAAAAAATACCAAACATATTGAAGAAGAAAAAAATATATAATTTTATACTAATTACTTTTGATAAAGGTGCTAAAATCTTTTAGAAAAATTATGTAATAAATATGTATGTATTGTATTGATAACTAAGTACAGCTTCGTAAGGCTGTTAGAATTTTAAATTTGAGCCTGATTTGAGCTGATTAGAGCCTCATAACATGGCAATCAATTTAATAAGCAGTATAAAATGGTATGGTATGCCAATATTCCACAAACAGCTTGATAAAAAGAAACGCCAGCAGAATCTACAAATAAAAAAATACAAATAGTCAAGAGTATTTTTGCGTTGGTCTTATAAAAAAAATTAAGAAATTAAGATTAAGAATTAATTAGCAAAGTGGTTAAATATCGAATTTAGAATGTACTACGCAGTTAATACTTTTTTTAATTTTAAAATTCTTATTAGTTTTATCAAATGCTGGACATTTAAAAAAATATCTTCTTTTCAAAAATTGACTTCTGATCCATAGAATAAAGTAAAACTTCGGATTACAATATAAAACAAAATTGAAAATATTAACTGGTGTAGGGTACTTCTGTATGTATTAAATGATTATATCACAGACATAAATGGCAGTTTGTTAGTTCAGACTTCCTTAGCAGCAATGTGTGTGTGTAAGTGTGCACAAAACGCTTGATATGCAATAGAGATTGAAATAGTAATTTTCCAAAGTAGTTTGGCTGGTCGTCTATAAACATTTCTTTGTACAAAAAGGATTATAAAGAAACTTCAAGATATTATTATATATGTATAGAGTTACGTAAATATCATAAATATTTGCATAAACACCCTATTTCTTTGTACAAAAAGGATTATAAAGAAACTTCAAGATATTATTATATATGTATAGAGTTACGTAAATATCATAAATATTTGCATAAACACCCTATACACTCTATAGTGCCATATATGTATACAGTCTTAAGTATTATTTCATAATTTTCGAAGGAATAATATTTATATTCAATAAAAACGATTTAGTTTAAAATCTAAAGAAACCCATTAAACAGCAGATCTATGCAGCAACATGACTTGTCTGCAATTCGTTAACAACTGCAGGGCAACAAATCGTCGGTGTTTGGCAATTTACTACTGATTTAAGTAAGAGAAAAAGTGACAACACACGTGCTTCTTGGCAGGTCTTCAGGTTCTTCGTATTACTTATTTAGTTGTTTTAGTTTCTTCTTTCCTAACTAACTAAAGAACACCCACATTTCAATAGATATGAATTGTTCTGCTTGATACATGTGGCAGAATGTTTATAAACATACATCTATCAAAGATATTTAAGTTTGTATTGTTAAGAAGAAAATTGAATTCTTTTATATTTTCAAGGAAATATATGTAAAAGATGAAGAATAAAACTAGAAGTCATTGAAGGGTATAAAGAGAAGAGACATTGAATTCGCACACCCAAGAGAGTTTTGCGGAAATATCTATGCGAGTAAAGTGTAACAAATGCTATTTTGTATACAAGCACAACAGGTTGTCCATTGATGTATACTTTTGCTTTATAGTGTTTTTAAGATGTAGTGGCCACAGGTAGATAGATTTTGGTACAAATTTCAAATTGTTTTCAAACATTTGTGTAAAGTGAACTAAAGAAAGTGCTCATGTGCTGGGTATTTATGGTTATGACTTATTAAATGTTTGACTTATGGTTGAGTTAAATTTCTTTCTATTGTGTGAGACCACCAATGATGAGTTTCTATAGATTTCAGTTTTGGCATTTTTGCTTAGAACATTTCTAAGAAGTATTGGATTAGAAGGTGTTGAAACAAAAGCCAACATTTTGGTTTTGACATCATAAATTTCTTGGTTTTTTATCTTGTGAAATAATTGAGTTCTTTGTTTTTCAAAGCAGCAATATTGGCAAAATAGAATTTTCTTAATAGCAACGAATGTAGATATAAATATTTACATCCCCTAGATATCATAAAATGACCACACGTGGTGATGAAAAAAAAAACTAAAAAAACTGAGGTAAAATTAGTTGGCCAAAATGTTTATTTGAAATTCAATCAGTTGGTGGCATTAACCATGTTGTTAGCAAAATAATAAGCAAACAAATAAAAAATGAGAAGAAGTCCATGACGCAGAACTAATCGTATTGTCAGCACATTGTTGTTTTGTAAATATTTGACATTTTATTTCAACTTTTCAATTCTTACACAAATTTGTGGGTGTTCGTTCTTTAAGCCGAACATCTTAACAGTAAAATATTAATCTCTAAGAAAGTTGTAAAAATTGGTTTAAGTTTAGATTACAAAGAAATTATTGTTTATTTAAAAGCGGTGTAGGTTTGATTCCCTTATTTTGCCAACTAATTTATAAATAAATTTTAAATACACTTAACAAAAATCAATTGAAATCCGTAGAAAATTCTACATTACTGGATAAAATGCTGAAACTTACTTTTTTTCTCTAGTGTATCCGATTTTTTTCTTAATATTTTTTTTTCATTTGTATATTTTAGTGATATTTTTGCAACATTGTTAAGGAACTTTTGTTAAACAGAAAATACACAAAGAAAAACAATCAAATTCAAGTTTATTGGTTTAACAATTGGCATGGCATGTCATGTTAAAATAAAAATCTGTTCTCTTCCCACACTCAAAAGTTCTACAAAAGAAGGCCCAGCAATACAACAAGGTACTTTAGTTTTTTTATTCTTTTTTTTAGATATTTTTGGCTTACATTCATGTAAAAATATACATACGTACACACGTATGTGTGAACATTTGTTACATTTATATGAATATATATATGTATAGGTGGACGATTTTTAAATGAAATTTAAAACTTAAACATTGACTCGTTTTATTGGTCACTAAACACTGCATGATATCTGCTGATATCATGGTGAATTAAAGAGTTTTTCAAGTTGTCATCGCTTTAGAGGAAAAACACACACTTATAACAATTCAAGGCTTAAGCACCTACCGACTGCTCCTTTTCGAGCAAGAAGGCCAGTCCTATCAACAATAATCATTATTAGTTACTCGAGGTAATACATTTAAAACAAAAAAACGACGACTAGTGAAGACAGACTGGCAGGCGGATTGCCGGACAGACAGATGGGCAGAAATACAAACCAAAGAATGGATAAATGGACACAAGAACATTTTTAACATTGCGTTTAAATATTTTTTACGTAATTTTAGTTGATTTGTTTGTTAGTCTACGTAATTGAGTGGTCATATAAGAAAACATGTCACATAGTCCGGCCAAACAGCCAACCAACCATTCCTTAAAGCAACCCGCACCAATCTCTTAACAATCCAACCCAAAAATAGCATGAATAAACATTTGCCACAAATAAACAGCAAAGATACGACAAAAACCTTAAACTAAAATGGTCAGTCAATGTTTATAACAAACCAAAAGAAAACCAAACCAAATAAACTAAATATGCTTACAATTTATTTGCATTACGTGCAGCATACATGATGCACGCAATCTCCTTTAATGTTGTTAATACAAACACAACAGCAACACAAATAATAACAAAACCTAACCCAGTCTTCGTCATCATCATCATCGCTAGACATAAAACATTGAACAGTTTGCGTTTTTTTCTGGTTCGTTGTTTTGGACACAACTACAACAAAACAGAAAAAGGATCAAATTTCATTATTCACTTTATTTTTTTTATATCTTTAAACTGAAGTAGCAGTAAGTACCTTTGCGGCTAACAGTCCATTACAAATGGGGAGGAGAAAATAAAGCACTTTGCACACAACTAGATTAAGTGCTTATATCAAAACTGACCATGTTTAACGTTACAATGAAATAAAATCACAACATGCACAACAACTGCCCAACAATAAGGAATTCAGATTAATCCTTTAAAGTCTAGAATTTCATCTAGAACCATATTACAATTAGCAAATAAATGTCAACCTTCTATTTTGAGATTTTTAATTGTATGTATTTCACTAAAACTTCTATTTAAAATTACTTTAAATTATATCCTAAAATACTGATACATACATATGTATGTTATATGTACATATGTAGTTGTGTATAAATATATAGGGTGTCCGTGGACCGCTTTTTTGTAGAAATTAGCGTAAGTTTGGGAAAAGATTCGTATAACTGTATTAAAGACGAGAAAATTAAGATTTTTTTGAAAAGGTTCTCATTTCTCACCAGCGATTAAAAATGTTGACCTCAGTACAATATGTTCAAGAAATCTATGCAATCTTTTCGAAAGGGGTGTCAGAAATTCCATAATTTTAAGCTTATCTTGAAAAAAATATTGAAACAGTATTTCTGAACCACAAACCGACTAAAAAGTCTAAAAATTTCTGAAATGGTCCAAACCAAAAGCCAAACAAGTGTTTAAATAATCATTCCTCGGGACACCCTAATAAGATGTTTTTATAATACAACTATAATGTAGTTTTTTAAGCCACACACCACCATTGAAATTGAATTATTTTACAAAAAAAAAAAGAATCAAGAAAATCTTGTTCTTTTGAAATAGAAATCATGATCGCAGCAGAAATTAATCTGTAACAAACGCTACTTTAAGCTTTAAAGCTGTCATTTTAATACCGGCTACTACTGATTAATTTTTAAATATCTTCTGATATAAAAGAAGTTACCATTGACACAGCTTTTGAGAAGTCAGATTAAGGCTGCTACTAGTGTTTCATATTTGTCTCTACAAAAAAATTTAAAGATTTCAAAAAAAGAAATTTCTATTTAAATTTGAAATTTGATGAAAAGTGAAATAGGCAAACTAACTATTATTTATAAATAAAATACATGCATGTATGTATGTAGTTGTGGCAAGTTTTAGTTAAACCTGAGAAAATCTTTAACTATATAAAGATGTATTTGTTATTTTGGAAATCTTTGGTTTTCAAAACGGAAAACAAAGTTAAGATCTTAAACAGTTAATATGTAGCTGACAGACATTATTATTTCTTCACGTATGAGTCACATCATGAATTAATTTGTTTTTCTTATTATACATTTTTTTTAATCATAAAGTAAAATGTTAACAAGTTAAACATTTAAAATACTTTAAATAAGCCGCTTGTCTTTTGATGGCTGCTGCTTGGCCTTTAACCAGCGACAGTGGAACAATGGATATGTTCTACTCCTTTCCGAATGCAACAAAAAAAAAACAAACGAAGAACAAAGACAAAACCTCAAAGTTGAAAGAAGTAAAAAAAAAGAAGGTGACGAAAAAATAATTTCATTAACACCCGTGGTAACTTAAGCTCGTTAAACAGCTTCTTATGCCTATTAACTGGGCACTGACCATGTCAGTTTTAGTTTCAGTTCATTTCAGTTTGTGCTATTGGTGGTTGCCTGCTTATAGCTGTTCAGTTGCTCGGTTAGTTGCTTAGTTAGTCAGCCGGTCGTTCAGTCCATTGGTTGGTTGGTTAGTTGGACGTTTTTAATCTACACATAGTTAGCATGTCAACGTTGGTAAACATTTTTATTTAAGTATTGCTCATAAATTTCAAAAAATATATAAATTTTTTAAACGGATTTTCATACATTATACCTTTTTTTCATATAACTGATGACATAAGCGGCATGTGCATGTATCGGCATGCATAAATGCATTCAACAAGCAACAGCAACCAACTTACCAACCAGCCAGCTATGGATCCATTCATTCATTCATTTATTCATCCATAAGCTAAGTATTGTTGTAAGTTGATGTTTTATTTAAAATAATGTTGCCTCATTTGCTTGTGTCATACGTTCGTTCGGTATAGAATTTCCATAAAAAATCACAGACAAACAAATCTTTACATTTAAAAAATACTCGCAGCACGGTTTCATAATTCCAAAGTACTATGAGCTCCTATGTATAAATAATGACAACATTTTCTACTCTTTGTTAGATTTTATTGCATTATTCTTAATAAATAACTAAATACACACATATGCATGTATTGTATGTATGTATTTACTAATAGGTATGTAAATTAAATGAGAAATCTAAAAATATGTAAATTAGTTAAAGATTATTAAAAAATTCAAATAAATTAAGCTTAACATCGAATTGTTTGCACTTGGAGTAAAATAAAGACATTATTTAATCGTGCTACTTTTGAAGGAATTACTTAGAAGCAAATCAAGGTTGAAAATTTCGATTGGACGAATGTTGGTTTACACTATGAACAGTGAAACAATTTTTGTTTATTTCGCATAAAATATCGTTATGATTTAGAAGGTATTAGAAATTAATTCCGATGTGCACTAAAATATTGATTTCATTCACCGAATGAGATCAATATTTATGTTAAATTTAAAAATACTAGTATCTCGACAAAAAAAGAACAACAAAAATTGTTGCTTATAATATTAGTAAATCGACACCTAAGATAGAACTTAAAATTACTTTTTAACAAAATTATGTACATTTATTAACTGATGTGTAAAATTTTTGTAGAAAAACATTGATGGTCCTAAATATGAGATTTAACACAAGCTAGAACAATGTAAAGGCAATTATTTTAGAATTTACAAGGAAATCATGTCTCATAATTTTAAGAAAATTACACTGCAGTTGCCACCAACTAAACACAT
Organism: Lucilia cuprina; assembly: GCF_022045245.1. NCBI lineage: Eukaryota > Metazoa > Arthropoda > Insecta > Diptera > Calliphoridae > Lucilia > Lucilia cuprina. The sequence continues at coordinate 343,652 of NC_060953.1, read as the reverse complement.
CCTTACTACGACATTTACACAACCACTAACAAAACAGATTAACAAAAAATACATACACATTTGCATTCAAATGCAACCCTTTAGACACTGGGCTCTAGCTATAAAAGCTTGTGGAAAAATATAAACAAAATTTTTTTGCCTTTTTATGTTTTTTGTTTTGTTGTTGCAAGTATAACTATTTGGAAAGCTAAAGGAAATTCCGTGGCAAAACAACACTCTACAACAAAGAGCAACAGGCATCATTCGCATATTTGAAACATGTACTTGGTACATGCGAATGCAGGCTTTTTATACACACACATATTCTATATGTACGTAGAATGTTGTTGGGTGTATGTGCAACACTTACCTACGGCATAACAGCAGTATTAACAAAACTGACAAAAATAAGCTCGGAAAATATGCCATGCAATCGTTACATAGACGAAAAAATTATCAAAGAAACTAAAATTGCAGCATAAAATTATGAAGCCAACAGCGGCTGCAGCAATAGTACCCTCAATTTAAAAAACTAGGCAGGCAAGGAAGAAGTAAACGTAGAAAAATAATATGAGTAGAAAAAAGTGTTGAACTTAACACAACCACACACCGCGTGCCTAAATGAACCGCACAATCCGGCACTACAGGCACTATTAGTAGAAAATACGTAACGAAATATGTTCAAGAACCCGCGAAATTTTAAATAGACGAGGAGGCAGGCAGAGAGTTCTTAGACACGATATTAAAGCAAATGATGTGGTAGGAAGACAGCAGCGGCAGATGCAACGGCAGCAAACTATAAAGATGATGATGATGGTGATGACGACGATTTTCATGTTTTTGCAAATAACAAGCAAACGAGCAAACGAGTAAATATTGATTTAATGAGGTGCGATAAAATGCATCTACTCATACATACACAAATATATGTATTTATACGAATATGTACATGTCCGTGTGTATGTTTATGGCTTACAAGTACAATCATGCAGCCTGATTACATTTTGGTATGCTAAGTTTATCATCCAAACAAACAATCATGCTCCTAACTCACAACTTGTTGTTGCGGTTCTAAGATCGTTCTGTCGTGGTTGTAGCTGGTGTTGTTTTTGTTGTTGCTGCTGCAATTGCTGTTGTTTCTATTTCATAGACTATAAATGACATGCTCTAGGCATGCATGAGTGCTAAAATGAAAATTGATATAAACATTTTCATTAAAGCGTAGGAATGTGTTAAGCATAACAACTAGCAGCAACACAAACTACTTGCAACAGCTACGACAGGAAAAATAAAATAATATTACAAAAGAAACAAAACCAATATGAACAAATCTCGCAGCAGCTTTAACAGCGGTATTTTTTCTAACATCTTAAGAGAGCAACAAAAAAAACAAAGAACACATAACACAAGTATGTGTCTTAAGTCTTTTGTTTTGTAATACATTTCATTCGTTCGTTTCGTATGTTTGTGGCAAATGAAAAATAATTTTTGTTTTGTTTTTTCCTAAATCTGAACAACAACAGCAGCACCAACTCAGTATTTTTAACAACAACAAAAATTTGCATGCTTAGAAATGTTTAACTAAAATCAACCACTCGCCTCATGCCCACAAACAAAGAAAAACTAAACAACTCACCAGACATATAACTTAATAAACGTATTTATGCTAAACAATAAGTCGAATTTAAAATACACTTCACTATTAGGAAAAAATAGATAAATTACTTTGTGAGATGCACAAATATTTGTAGATTTCGAAAAGCGGCTTTAATATTCTGCAAACATACATTAGCATGTACTCAAATGTCTTTAAAAAATCTGTGGCAAACAGTTTAATAAACCAAGCCATTAGCCAACTATCATACACTTGCAAATAAAATAATAAGAAAATAATGTTTAAAACAAAAGAGGGAAACTATGCGTTACAACTATTTTGAAATAGATTCAAAGCAAACAAAAGCTAATGTTGCAACACGGAAAAGCAATCTAATGCCGTTTTTATGTTGCACAAACTATGTTTCAAGTAGCATCACGATCGACACGTTATAAAGACAGCAGCAGCATTTTATGCTGGAAAAAAATCATACAATAGTTTTTTCTGCTTTATTCACTCTTGCCACTAAAATGCAGAAGTCTTGGCGCAACAAATTAGCGTGAAGGCGCAAATCGCAGCGCGAAGCTGTGAATGTTAAAATAACTTACACTTTAAAATACTCGTTCGTACACACACACAAACGTGGCAATGCTATAGCTACTTGCACTATGCGGTAACAAAATTTAAAAACTCTAGCAACAACAAGAAGAACAAAAGCAAAAAATACAATAATTGTAATAATAAACAGGCGTTGGTTTGATGCAGTTATGTTATGATTACAGCAGCTATTTCTTTGCCAAGTGCTTGTTAAACCTTACAAAATGTTAACACAACACGATATACACACTAAGGAGTGAGATCGAAAAATTCTTAACACACATTTTTCATTACATTTTTCAACCAAAGTATTATTTGATTTTTTTTTGATCAAGTTACCTTTGAAAAACATGTCAGTTATTATGTGTAATGTCAATTATATTAATTTTTTTGTTAATCTGATTAAAATGAGTGACCAGAAAAAAGTGCGTACTGAAATTATTAAATATTTTCAACTAAACCCAACTTGGTCTTACAAAAAGTTGGCAAAGCATACAAAGGTCTGCCGTCAAACTGTTTCCAATGTTATTAAACAGTACCGGGAGAACTTGTCAGTTGATAGAAAACCTGGTTCAGGTAGAAGGAATGGTCCACATGATGTTTCTAAAGCCAAAAAATAGAACGCATTTTCAAAAGAGCTCCCAACACATCCGGTAGGATAGCAGCTCGGTTAGCTCAGTGCTCGGACTATTTGGTACGAAAAGTTAAAGCTAATGCAGGTTTAAAAACATACAAGGCTTAAAAAGTTCCTGACAGGAACGCTGCTAAAAATTTAGAGGCCAAAAACAGAGCACGGAAATTGAAGTCAAGTTTTATAAAAAAATATTCTTGCTGCATAATGGATGACGAAACGTATGTTCTGGCAGATTTTTCGCAACTTCCAGGTCAAAAGTTTTATGTTGCTGATGCTCGAGGGAATGTTGAAGAAAAGTTTAGGACCCAAAAGCAGACAAAATTTCCCAGAAGTTCTTGGTATGGCAAGCAATATGCAGTTGCGGCAAAAGAAGCCAATCATTTGTTACAACGGGCTCTATAAATGCCGAAATTTACATCAAGGAATGTTTACAAAAAAGGCTGCTTCCATTCATAAGACTTCATAATGTGTCCACTTATTTTTGGCCTGACTTGGCATCCTGTCACTATGGTAAACAAGCCCTTGAGTGGTACAAGAACAATAATGTGGTATTTGTACCAAGAGAGGCAAATCCTCCAAACTGCCCGGAGCTAAGGCCAGTGGAGAGATATTGGGCTCTTGTTAAAAGAGAATTGAAGAGTACAAAAAAGGTGTCCAAAAGTGTGGTAGATTTTAAACGGAGATGGACTACATGTTCGAGCAAAGTGACAGAAAGCACTACAAAAACGTTAATGGAAGGGTTTCGGAAAAGGGTTCAAAATTTCATCACTAGTGATTAAAACTATAAAAATATTTTTTTTTTTTTGTAAATTGTAATAATAATTTGAATCAAATAAAAAAAATAAAGCTGTAAGTTTAGTGGTTTCTTTTTTATAAACATATATGTATGTTAAGAATTTTTCGATCTCACTCCTTACTTATTGCTGCTTCTGCTCGTGTTGCACAATTACAACGTCAACAATAACAGCAGCAACTGCAACAACAATGTGACGATAAAGAAAACTAAACTAAACATCAACCACACAGCAGCAAGAAGAATAACAAAAAATAAAAAAACAGCAACATCTTTTGCTTTAAACGGTTGCTAGTTTGCTGTTATAAACTGTCGATATTCTTTCTATCAGCGCATTATTATTATTATTGTTGTTTGCTACAACTATTTAGTGTTTATTGGATTTTGTCTATCGATTCGTTGCTGCATTTATCCATCTTCGGAGTAGTTACACGTTCTAAAGTCTTAAACCGAAAAAGGACATCTAATCCAATATATATAATTTTAACATAACGTCAACAATATTAAGAAATATAACAACTAACAGTATACAATTGATTTAAATACAACAATTAACTATCAGTTACGTCGTCATGTAACATGTAATATTTGTAAAATTTTCAAATATAAAAAAGGTCCTTTTAGTTTTAAGTTATTTACTGTTGTATTTCAACTTTAAATATACACGTGTAAATGAAAACCATAGTCGTAAAAATTGTAAGTACGAATTTTACATCACTATTTGTAGTTGCAGTTAATACAATTCTTCACAAAATTTTCTTGACTCTTGATTTCCTGTTTAAGCTTTATAAATTGTGGTCTAGTAGCTAACTGTTGGCAAATGCCATCATCACGTTTGGGGAAAAGTGGCTTTACTCATGCACACATACTTCTTGGGTAATTTCTTTTATGCCAGATCGGCCATGGTAATGGTTAGAGTACGGCGTTTTTTGGTGGCACGATACACATGTGAACAATTGTACAGTGTCAACAAGTGTTAATTCTAATTTATTTGATTTTATATGACCAAAATAATCGATTAATATTTTATGGACATTGTTATACTAAATATCGTTTTATATCGATTGCAAAATATCTCAACAGAAAGAGGAAGTGATGTGAAAATTTTAAAATAACATATTTGATGGCAATACAATAACTACAAATTGAGTAATTGTCTGCAAACTTTAATCCACAAAAAAACACAACTGTTAACAATTTTTGTGCATAAAAAAACGTATAAAAATATTTCATAACCGAAAATATTTATATGAATGCAATTATTTTTTGAGTTTTAACAAAATGTCTTTCATAATCAAAAAATCTTGAACAGCTAAAGAAATACAAAAAAACATATGCAACAATTGTGCAACAATATGTGGCACTCACCAAACAAGCAAATGTCTAAGATTGACCATACAACAATATGACTAACACTAGAGAAACCAGAGTTCAGATAAACTTAACACCAAACAACAGCAACGACAGCGACGACAGCGACGACGACAACAACACCTTCAACAACAATAGCAATCAACTATAATGCTATAAAAAAGAGTAGGCAACAAAGGTGTCAACATGACAACAGCAACATATTGTTTAACAAAACAAAAAATTAACGAACAAACTTTAGCGGAGAAAAAAAACTAAATTTTTTATACAATAAATAAATGGAAAAGTGCTTTGGAAATGAACCGTTAAATATTTAATACAATTTATTATAAATTATAATAAATTATCATTAAAACAAAAGACTTAAGCGTCTTTTCGTTAGTGGTGTTTGTTGTGGTGTAAAATTGTCGTTGTCTGGTAAACAAAAGACTTAAGACACATACTTCATTTAATTTGTACAATTTATTTCAACTTATTTTTTAACAACTTTTACAAGTCTAAATTCACAAAAAAAACAACATTGAGCAGCAACCAAGAAAAAGATAACAACAAATGCAATTCTATTGAATTCCTTTTCTTATTTATTTTATTTTAGATTTTTTGCTTAAATTTTTTGCTGTTTAAAGAAATGAAAATTACACTTCTAAGAAAACAATTTCTAAGCAATTTTTGCTCATGAAATTGTCATTTAACTAATCGTCTTCACCATAAATAACCATAAAACGTTTTTAGTATAAAAGAAGTTAAAGTGTCAATTATAATGAATGCCCTGACAATTTAAAGCCATCGATAGTGTCAACTTAAAACCAGCAACAAATACAAACAGAAATGGCCACAATAAAAACTTGTTAAACAGCGGCATTCTAAGAGACAATTTTACTTTTCTTTTAAAGCTCTAACTGCAACAGCTTTAAGATCCAGCTAAAGAAGTTCAGTCCAGTCAAGTCCAAAAACCAAGTTAAAGGTGTTTAAAATGCCATGACATTTTTCAAAATGGAATTTCGTTCTTTCTTTCGTTTTCTTTACATTTTCAAAGCACACATGCAATATACAAACATACTACAACCTCCAACGGATGGACGGAATCTGGCTGCCTCATTTGTAAATAACACTTCACATCTACACACGTACATATGTATGTATTAGTATCTTATAAACCAAAAGGTGCTAAAGTGCTAAAATACATATGAAAATACTTAAAATCTTGTACTTTTACCGACCTTGAATTTTTGTCAAAGTTGACAATTTACCAGAGAATAGGATTTATTGCTTGCAATGCTTTGCAAAACATTTAATACACCGAGTACAGAGTATGGAAATGACCATTTGCAAAATAAGGATTTGCAAAATAAAAATAAGGAAAAATAAACATTAAAAATGGGAAGTATACCTTACTAGCATACAAATGGCAAATATAAATATGCGATATTAAATAAAATATAACTATTTTTATAGGTTTTAAAACAAGCTTCAAAATGGCCAGAAATGTAATTTTAATTGGAACTGCAATATTTTTGAGCATTGGAATTCAATAGGAGCTATTTAATAAAAATTAAAGGATTAATAATTTGAGCAACCGAAACATGGGATACTATCTCCCAAGCCTTCAAATGGCTACCATTACCATTCTCTTTATATGTGCTGACAGTTTGGACAATACTCATTCATTCTCGTCTGTTTACATGTTTGGTCATGATGATGACGACGACGACGAAGGCGACGAACGACAACGATGGAGAAGCCATAGCCATTGTAAAATCTACTATAATTATTTTTCAACAAAAATACAATTTTATAGTTTTTTTTTTTTTTTGGTTTGGTTCATTTCTTGTTCTCTATAAAGATTAATACAAGGTGTTACAAAAAAGATTGGATTTTCGAATTATTTTTAGTTTAGTTTTTTTTTTCTTCAGTTTTGCATGATTGTTTATGCATTAAAAATATATATGCAAAAGAAAACTAAAAAGACAAAGAACATGTATAAAATTGCAGATAATTGAATAAAATTATGCAAAAGAAACAAACTTGATTTAAAGTTCTTTTCCCTTAATTGTACATCTCTTTGGAACATTTATGCGAATAAAAATGTTCCACCTATGCCTGAGCAAAACGAAAATGCTTTAAATAACAAACACGCAAATCTTTTCATTAAACATCATTAATTTTTTCTTTTATATTATTATCTTTAATAATTCATTTAGTATTTGGTGTTTTACTTTTTTACGCTAAATGAAAAATGTTGTCTTAGATTTGCTCTGAATGGGAGAAAAATCTCAATTACATTTTTATACAAATCTTTAATTAAGAACCGTTTAATATTTGTGTTATCTACTATTACACATGAGAATAATAATTAAACGTCAGACTAAAGCATGCGCCGTTACACTTACAGAAAAAATTATATTTAATTTCTAAATGGTTTTAGTTATAAAAATATAAGAAAACAAAAAACTGAACTTACCATTCAAATGCAAGAGCTTTTCCTAAAAATAGAAAAAATATTTCTTATTAGTTTAGTTAAAAAAGCAAATATTAAAGTACGAATTTATTTATAATGCAAGAAAATTAAACAAAAAATACATTTGAACAATTTTATAACAGAAATAAATTTCTGAACTTTTTATTTAAAAAAATTTAAGAAAAATTATAACATCAAACATTTCCTTTTAACACTCATTTTCTTTTGGTGTATTAATGAAAAAATATAAAGTATATTTTTATATAAGTTTTTTTTCATTTTCATTTCACTAGTATTTCAAGGAAATGTTTCCACCACATCGTAATTCTTAATCATTTTAATTATCGCCAACTTGAGTATTTTTTTTTTTTCTTTTTTCAAACTTCAACAACATACATGATTCATTTAACTATTCATTCATACATGTATCCACAAGTATAGTTGCACAAAAACACTTGCTTCTTTATAGTAAAGAATACAAATGAATCTGCTCTTAAAGTTCTATCATTAGATCAACAAAAACATTAGTTACAGTAGTAAACAGCATAAAAGAGCAGTTTTCAGTTTAAGTTATCCCCAAAAGAAAATTCTAAACAAATATGAATTGTGATATAATTGATTAAGTTTAACGAACGAAAATTGCAAAAAAAAATTTGCTTCAATTAAAAGCGAAATGTTAACAAGTAGTTAAATCTTATATTAGATAAGATAAAATAAGATTGATGTCCTGTACGAACTCAGTGTTTCGGAAAGAACAAACATTAAAATAAAATGTGACATACAGTGGCTTTTAGGTTAGTTGCAGATCAGTTTCATTTAAATTTCAATTTTATTTTCCCAATAATAATGTTCGTATATATGTATAATTATTTTTTGCTTTTTCTTTGACTGATCATCTGATTTTAAAAATATATACAAACATATATAAAATCATTATTTCAACAGCATCATCTATAAAACTGATTAATACTATTTTCAACCGATCATTAAGATCATTAAATATAAACGATCTTCAGTATGCATTTTATGTATTCACTTTTTCCTTTACCTACATGTTGTTGTTTTCTTTACAGACATACAAAAACAAAAAATACCAACAAAAAACTCTTGATGATCAATTATAGATTAAAATCTTAATGTCATATTAAATGACAATTTCTACCAAAGTGGAAGTCATAAAGAATGAAAGAATATGATCAATTATTTTTTATAGAATAGAATGGTAATGTGAGAATGTATGGGCATCATCAACTGTTTCGCCAGGAAGAGGCAATGGCAACCAGGCTTTTCTATCGGGCCAAGAATCAACATGTTGTAACATGTGTTTGAGTTGTAATTTTAATTTGTACTCGTAGTTTGAATCGTTAGAAAGACATTTTTTAAAGGAAATAATTTGATTTATTATTGAACAACAAGATAGAGAAATTAAATGAATTTAACAAGGTGATCTTGTCTTTATATAACCAACAATTGATAAATAGACAATAAACGTTGAAATCTGATACCAAGTAGACACTGAAAAATATAAAACACAAATATTTTATTGATTGGTAACAACAATAAAAGTTGTTTTAACTTTGTATAGTTAAAAAAGTATAGGTCACCGACTTAGATTTTTTTTAAAAAAAGAGTACGATTAACACCGAGAATTTCAACAATTCCGTCAATTAAACACAACAGCTTTTTTTAAGACAAGTGAAATAATTTTAAAAGGATAAACTTTTTAAAAAAAATATGAAAATATAACGCAAAATATCAAAACTAATTGTATCTTATTTACACACCATAATTGAAAACAAAACAAACAAAATTAATATTAGAAGATAAACAAATTAAACCAAATAAATTAAAGTATCAAAACAAGAACAACAATATAAAATAATAATAAAGAAGAAAACTCAAAGAAGATTTAATAAAGAACTGCCCTTAAACAGGAGTATCATCGTCATCACCATCATCAACATCTCCAGCAACACACAGTCAATGAACAGATTCAAAAGTTAATTTCCACCAACCAACACAAGCAATTAAAAGCCCTCTAAAAATAAAGGTAAGAAGGTTAAGAGGATTTTCTTCTACAAATTAAAGTGAAGAACGACAACAAACAAAATAGCAACTATAATAATAACATAAACACGAAACCATGAAAGATGTTGTTGCTTGCAGCAGACCAACGGCAGCAGTAAAAAGGGGTTTGGTAAAGAAATTAATTAAAAAATAAGAAACAACTCTTACTTTTTTCTAGTAGGTATTATACATAAATATATTTTTGTATTCATAATTAAGTAAGTTCATGCAGATGATGAAGGAGGCTACAATGAAGAAAAAGGATTCAATTTTCAAGTCTGTCTGTATGAAGAAAATTACTTAATGTTTATTACAAACAAGCTACTGCAAACATTAATTTACTTCCTACAACTATGGGGTGTAACATTTACACTCGAGGAAAATGTGTTTTTTGGTAAATATTGTTTAAAAACTAAGAGTCAATTTAAAATAAAGATTTTTAAAAATTTAATTTACTACAAACTAGCATAATTCAAATTCAAGTATTTGGAACTATTCTAAGTTTATTCGTTTTAAAAACAATATTAACATAAACGTAAAACCAAATATAATTTAAATAAAAAGCTATACTTATACAACAGAAACTGCTTTACAAATCTAGTATAATTTTTTTTTTTCAAATTCCAATATTTTTTGTTTAAAAATTGTTGAAGAAGTAATAAAATTATAATATTTTTAATTTTAATAAATAAAATTTTATGAATTTTTTTGCATGAGTGTATAGACAGTCTGTGTGTAGTTAAAATAGTCTCTTAAAAATTCTTTTGTTAATATTTTCATTGTTGTTATTGCTAATGTTGTTACTGTTTGAATAAACTATTAGCGTGTAATTTGCAGTTTATGTTTAAATATAACGCATGTTGTTAGTTGCTAATACTAACACTCATGTCTGTCGTTTTAAAGTTTCCTCTGCCAACGATGTGATAACTTTTCTTTTATTTTATTTAGTAATTATGTACATACATACACATCTACAAAATAGAGTATCCCAGCAAACAAAAAGAAAAAAAGCATTTGTTTTTAATTTTCAAATATTGCTGTATGCATACGAGTATAGCCAATGAAAACCTTGCAAGTGGGTTGTTGGGTAACTAGTAGTTTGCAAACATTTTACTAATTGCATTGGCTGTAGGGTATTATACACTCTTAAAAATATTTATTTGGCTGTGTTGCAAATATGTAGGCAATGAATAAATTGTTTTTATGCCAATGTTGTTGTTGTTGCTGTTTAAGTGGTATTACGTTTTAAAAAACAAATAATACACTCTCACACAACAACACAACAACAACAAAAAAGACACACAAAAGGACAGACAGACTTAAAGCATCATCAACAGCAATAACAAAAAGTAAATAAAGATTGCAACAAAATAACGCCAGAGGCAGTGCACTGATAACATCGATAACATGTAGCACATACTCAAAGAAACCAAGAACAACATATAGTAATACTTAATCATAGTACATATATACATACCTACTTACACTTGTGTAGATACATATACACATATTTATTAACAGTTTCCCTACTTGATTCTACATCAGTTGTTTGGTTTCTTTTGCATTTGCTATTGTTGTTATAGTTGCTATCTACAACTCTTTACTTTTAAGAAGCAGCAGAATCAGATTCAGCATCAGAATCAACATCAGCAACAACAGTCAAAAGAAAGATTTCCGTGCAAACCGCACTTTTAAAATGATGGCTTGCTTCGCCCGCAAAAGCAACAACAACAACAACACATCGTCAGTAAAAGTAAAAGAGGAAGTATCACAACTTTTGTTAAATAAACAAGTGTAAGCGGCATTGTACTCATTAACGCTTTATACAGCAACAAGAACGGCAACAGCAGCAACTCACATAATATACAGTAGCAATGACAATTTTAAATATATAAAAATATTTGATCCAACTTAAAAATGTAAAACGATAAAATGTTTTTAAAAGTCTGTTTGCAAGTTATATTTCCGGTCAAAATTGTATATAGACGAGAACGCAAAGATAATACGAATGAAAATTTTGCCTGCCGTATGGCTCTCTTAATCAGGGATGTATTTTTATGTAAACACAAACAAAGAAAAGAAACAGCTGTTTCCATTCTATACCAGTATACATATAGTTCATACGACTTTTATACTCCTTTTATTAAAAATACGAATAGAAATGTCTCATTGTCTAAAGTAAAGTAAATAATTTATTAAACAGTTCTTACGAAAACATGCAATTTTTATAAAATTACTAAAATAGTTTATTCTCGTGGCTGCCATCAACCAACCCACTGTACCGACATGTTTTAAATTATTTTTTTGCAAAACAGAAGCAGAAAGATCATTTACAATGTATTTAAAAACTTTATATGAGTTTTCTTATATTTACTTGTATATTCATAAGTTGCCATTGAAACCGTTTTGAAAAATTTAACAAAAACAGCAACAACAAAAACAACTAGCACTCTTATATTCACCATTGTTAATTGCTTTTTATTAAAAAGTTGTAATTTTCTGAGAAGCATTTAATTTATATTTAATATTCCTAAGAATAGATTAAATAACAAAAAGTTTAAAATATTCTCCAAAAAAAGAGAAAATAAACGTTTACAAAATATATACATATTTAAAGGATGCGTGTCATTTTAAGTGTAATGCTACAACAATGACATGTCAGCAATAAGTCAGGCATGACATATTTTTTAGCAAAAATTAAAACAAAAACATATTAATTTAATAAAACGTTTTGAAATTTGTATAAATTTTAAATTTATTCGTAATCAGTAACAACCTGTTTACACCAATATAAAAAAAATAGTAGCTACCTCTACTACCCTCACCTGTTTAGGGGGGTTTTTTTAAGACTGTTTACATGTAAATTTTAAATATTTCAAATATTATTTAAATTAACTTAATGATGAGTTTGTTGATGAATATTTTGATTAAATGAATTTCGTTTATTATTTGTTTGTTTCTTTTTCGCCGTAATGATACCCTTTATTTAGTTGGCCAAAAAACAAATAAACAATAAAACATACAAATATGTAAATAAATATAACATAGTATGTATGCAGTAAGTAACTCGTTTATAATTTAGCTTTCCGTCCGTCTGGTTAGTAAATATTGCTGCTGTTTTAGCTATTAATTTTTTTCTACTTCTCTTTTAGACTTATTTACCTTGAATATCATTAAGTTAAGACGAAATCATTAATAACAATGCTAATTGAAGCCTAAAGAGGAGAAAACGAGAAAAGAGCTGCCACTAAATTAAAATAGTATTAAATTAAATATTTACAAAAAAAGTATATAAAATACTTGTTTTAATTCTATTTGTATTGTCAGTTATTGTAAATTATTATTTTTGTTTCATTTTCTTTAATTATGAAGATTTTCCAAAAATGTTTTAATAAAATTTGTAAACTGAACTTAACTCAATTAGCAGTTATTATGAATATACAAACATACATAGTTATTGTACAGTGAGAGATTTTAAATAAATTAAATACCTCACAGACAAAATTCAATAAGGCACAAATTGTGCTAGCTAGAAAAAATATTGAGATGTTTTTTTAATTTTTATTTTAACTAAAAATATTTATAAAACTATAGTTTCTTATAGCAACCAAGTACTTGTGCTTCTTATATTGAAATATTTTACCATAATAAATTGTAACTACCCTAATATCGTATGTAAGTAAGAAAAAAAGGGGTCGTCAAGCAATGTTGTTGTTGTTTGCTGATTTTCCAAAATAATCACATAAAAGTGTAGACAGACGAAAATTTGTATTTATGTACATGTATACATGTAGCTCTGGCTCTTCTGTTAGTCAATTTGCACAACCATCACCCGGTCAGCCGCACTTTTACTTAATTAAAATTAAAATATAATAATGAAAATTAATTTACCAGAACCATATTTATAATATTAATAAAAAAAACAACCAAATTATTTTTGAACGACCAGCAAACGGCAACATACAAACCGAATTTATATTGTTGGCAAATATTATTCATAAGTTTTAAAAATATGTACTTACGTAGTTTTTTATCTTTATTGGAAAAGAGAAGCTTTGAAAAAAGAACAGTTAAGAATTTAATAAGTTTTATTTTCAAAATCAGATTTTTAATAATCTTAATTTAAAAAAACAAAAAATTGTTATATTTTTCTTTTTTAAACAAGAAAATATTTTTTTAATTACATTCTAATTTACTTTGACTACAGTCGGAAGTAAAATATTCTTCTCACACAACAAATGATCAAATTCACAAAAAAAATATCAATAATAATTTTTAGTCACAATATTTAAAACTTTTTCTGAAAGTAAATAAATTATTTTCAATTATTTTTTAGTTGTTTCTTGTTTGTTTATAAATTATATAGGT